>NC_073380.1:78323917-78353917 GCF_028641065.1 Leucoraja erinaceus | reverse complement strand
TGAACAGGTACTTTGGTTCTGTCTTCACTAAGGATGACACAAACAATCTCCCAGATGTACAAGGGGACCGAGGATCTAGGCAGACAGGAACTAAAGGAAATTCACATTAGCCTGGAAATGGTGTTGGGTAGACTGATGGGACTGAAGGCTTGTAAATCCCCAGGGCCTGATGGTCTGCATCCCAGGGTATTCAAAGAGGTGGCTCAAAAAATCGTGGATGCATTGGTGATCATTTTCCAATGTTCGATAGAATCAGGATCAGTTCCTGTGGATTGGAGGGAGGCTAATTTTATCCCATTTTTCAAGAAAGGAGCGAGAGAGAAAACAGGGAATTATAGACCAGTTAGCCTGACATTGGAGGTGGCAAAGATGCTGGAGTCAATTATTAAAGAAGTAATAATGGCGCATTTGGATAGCAGTAAAATGATTGGTCCAAGTCAACATGGATTTATGAAGGGGAAATCCTGCTTGACTAATCTTCTGGCATTTTTTGAGGATGTGACAAGTAAAATGGATGAAAGAGAGCCAGTGGATGTAGTGAATCTGAACTTTCAGAAAGCCTTTGATAAGGTCCCACACAGGAAATTATTGGGCAAAATTCGATCACATAGAATTGGGGGTATGGTATTGACATGGATAGAGAATTAGTTGGCAGACAGGAAATAAAGAGTAGGAATAAATGGGTCCCTGTCTGAATGGCAGGCAGTGGCAAATGTAGTGCCGCATGGCTCGGTGCTGGGACCGCAACTATTTACAATATATATTAATGATTTAGATGATGGAATTAAAAGTAACACTTGCAAATTTGCAGATGACACAAAGCTGGGTGGCAGTGTGAACTGCAAAGCGGATGCTATGGGGATGCAGGGTGACTTGGACAGGTTGGATGAGTGGGCAGATGCATGACAGATGCAGTATAATGTAGATAAATGTGAGGTTATCCACTTTGGTGGCAAAAACGGGAAGGCGAATTATTATCTAAATGGTGTCAAGTTGGGAAAAGGGGAAGTACAATGGGATCTGGGGGTCCTTTTTCATCAGTCAATGAAAGTAAACATGCAGGTACAGCAGGCGGTAAAGAAAGTTAATTACATGTTGGCCTTTATAACATGAGAATAGAGAATAGGAGCAAAGAGATCATTCTGCAGTTATACAGGGCCCTGGTGAGACCACATCTGGCGTATTGTGCGCAGTTTTGGTCTCCTAATTTGATGAAGGACATTCTTTCTATTGAGGGAGTGCAGCGTAGGTTAATTCCCGTGATGGCAGAACTGTCATATGCTGAAATAATGGAGCAGCTGGGCTTGTACACTCTGTAGTTTAGGATGAGAGGGTAACTCATTGAAACGTATAAAATTATTAAGGGATTGGACATGCTAGATGCAGAAAACATGTTCCCGATGTTGGAGGAGTCCATATCCAGGGGCCACAGTTTAAGAATAAGGTGTAGGTCATTTATAACTGAGATAAAGAAAAACCTTTTCACACAGAGAGTTTTGAAGTTGTGAAATTCTCGTCCTCAGAAGGCGGTGGAGGCCGATTCACTCGATGCATTCAAAAGACAGTTAAATATAGCTCGTAGGTTTAGCGGAATCCAGAGGCATGGAGAAAAGGCAGGAACGGGGTACTGATTGTGGATGATCAGCCATTCTTCTTCTTTTCGTGTCTTTGAAGCTGGTTGGTTATATGACAGTTTCCCATTCCTTTACACAGTCCTTTGCGTTTTTATTGAACACTGCAAGATCCTTTGGGCTGCACTGGTTGGGTAGTAGGGGGCAGACAAGGCAGTGCTGCATTGTATGGTCCTCTTCTCGACATTCACAGGTGGTTTGGCCAGTTTCATAGCCCCATCTGGCCATGGCAGCTTTTGATCGCCCAGTTCCCGTTCTCAGGCGGTTGAGCATCTTCCACTGGACCCATGGTGCTTCTGAGCCCGGGGGGAGGGCTTCAGAAGGAGGGATACCCATGTCAGTAGGAGGGGGGTCGTCCTCAAGCCTTTTTGTCCATAGTTGGAGTCTGGTTTCTTCCCGTGATGCTATTAGGGGCTGGACATGGCTGAGAAAGCTTCTCCTGGACTTCAGCTGTTGGGCCGGGGGTACACGTCCGTAGAAGAGGTGGCGTTCATCACTAGTGGCCTTGGTCATCTCTACTTGGCTGGCGACTTCCCGTCTCACATCAGCTGGGGCAATGCCAGCGAGGAGGTGCAGGTTGTTTATGTTGATGGGCTTCAAGCAGCCAGTGATTGAGCGGCAGGTGTTATTCAACGCTGGGTCTAGTTTCTTGGCATGGGATGATCTCTCCCAAACAGGACACGCGTACTCCGCAGAGGAGTAGCACAGGGCCAGAGCAGTAGATCTTAATGTGTGTGCTGAAGCTCCCCATTTGTAGTTGGTCAGCTTCCGGAGGATGTTATTTCGGGAGTTAACTTTCAGTTTGGTGTTTTTGACGTGTTCCTTATAGGAGAGAGTGCGATCCAGTGTTACACCGAGGTAGACAGAGTTGGTGCAGTGCTCAAGAGGTGTTCCAGACCATGTGATGTTAAGGGGTCTGTTTGCTTCCCGGTTCCTGAGATGGAACGAGCAGGCTTGGGTCTTCGCAGGGTTTGCGTGTAGGTGGTTGCGATCGTAGTAGAGGTGTAGCTCATCTAGGGCTGAGGTGAGATTCGCTTCTACAGCTTCAAATGTACTCTCTTGGGATGTTACACAGAGGTCGTCGGCGTAGATGAACCGCTCGGTGTTCTGGTCCATTGGCTGGTCATTGGTGTAGATGTTATATAGTAGTGGGGCCAGCACACTACCTTGAGGCAAGCCATTCCATTGTCGTCGCCAGCGACTTTGCTTGTTGTTAAGGACAACATAGAAGCGCCTATCCTTCAGGAGGTCAAGGTAGAAGCGTTCACGTTGCGATCCCTGTCAAGTAATATCACCAAAATTACTTGCGAATTCTACCAAACACTTTGAAGCAAAGCCGAAAGACAAATGATGATCAGCCATGATCTCATTGAATGGCGGTGTTGGCTCGAAGGGGCAAATGGCCTACTCCTGCACCTATTGTCTATTTATCTATGTATTATCAAACCTGAATAAGACAATTCAGTTGCCGGAACCTGTCGCCGGTTGACGTAGGTAGTTCCCAATGGAATTGTCAGCACTGGCGACAACCAATCCCAACAACCCTGAATAGGTAAACAAATCCAATATATGAACCATGTATACATATCTTCAGTGTATACATATTTATACAGTTTTATCATTACATTTTCTGGTGAGAAATCAAACCACTTGTCGATGTATGTAATGACAGAGTCCTAGAACTTCACAAAGTCCTTTTGCTGCTTGAACCGTGTGTTGGCACTTGTTTGTCCATCAGCTGCTAGGTCTGGTAGCCAAAAAAGCTGTCCCGCTTCCACTGAAGCATCTTCATTTTGAACTTTTGGACTTCCTTGTAAACATATGTTATGCAGAGCTTTGTTTCCGCAGCTTTTTTTACGAGTGGGTCAAAACCACACCCCATGTTGTAGCAATCATCTTGTTGAGATTTTAAAATTCAAGTCTGCAATTTATCCCATCAGATACAGCATAAAAATAAGTTTAATTTGACACCTAATTCACGTTCCTATCTGTAGATTGGTTTATGCATGACAACCAATCATAGTAGGCTAGCATCACTAACCCCACCTTGCTGTACCATTTATATTAACACCCACTTCCTACACTGCTCAGTTCTGGAAGCAGTCAGGATGCTCTGACAACTAACGATCTCTGTACTGCTATAGTTTGCATAACTATTAAAGATGATCTTGTATTACATATCGTGGTAATCTCTTGTTTACAATATCTTTAGTATTGAAAATGTTATGGCCATTTTCATACTCGGAAATTAGCATCTTGTTCCCTATTGCTTTTCCATTGACTTAACACAAAAGCTGTGATCACGGACAGTCAAAAGCCCAAAACTTTCTTAAAAATTAAGAGAACTGAATGACATTTTCAGTTATTGTAGATTGAAGCATTCTGAAACAAATATAAAACATCTTACTTGGATGACCTGAAATTAAAGCATATCATTAGTTAGTTACCTAATTGCAGTTAATTACAAAATTGACCGTTTTGATGGAAATAGTAATAAATACCCAGACTGCCTTGAAAATTCAAAAATGTGATATTCTCAAGATCAGAACTTTAATATTATTGTATTATATGCTGTAAATCCGTAACAGATAGGTAAATACATTACAATTTCTAGCAATAGACCAAGTCTTTATGGAGAAGATCAGTTGCTAGCTGGTACATTGGCATATCATAATCAGTAGCATCATCATACTCCTCATATTGTAACCAATAAGCAACTCTGTACACCTTGTTTTTCCTCAACTTTTCAATTTTGGCATTGTAAACTAGAAGTTTTTGCTCTTCAAACAATGCATGACATGCCTTTCTGCCCACCACTTTCCCATTAAGAATGTCCTGTAGATTCCATTTCTTAAGAAAAGGATCATTTTTAAAAATAGCCTAGGTATCCAAATAACATACTAATCCTAGGTACACAAAAAAGCTGGAGAAACTCAGCGGGTGCAGCAGCATCTATGGAGAAGGGTCTGAAGAAGGGTTTTGGCCCGAAACGTTGCCTATTTCCATCGCTCCATAGATGCTGCTGCACCCGCTGAGTTTCTCCAGCTTTTTTGTGTACCTTCGATTCTCCAGCATCTGCAGTTCCTTCTTAAACAACATACTAATCCTATTCACACAGGAATTCACAATATAACATGATTTTTAAATCTCTGTCATGAATTTATATGCCAGATGGAAGGAATTTAATGTTTAATTCCCATAAATTAATCTAGAAACATCAACAATATAATCAAAATTATTATTTTTTTGCACAATACATGGGACTAAAACTGATATTTAGTATAAAAATATTGACTATGGATAGACAATTACACAAAATATAGATGATTTAGATGCTCTTATGACATGATTGTCCCAAAAAAAAGAGCATTTAAATCATCTTGTGAGTGGGTGATTCTGGAACGCGATCGATTGGAACGTTGCATTTGCAGTGAATTTGAAGCCCATATCGACAGGAAAAATACTACCGGTTCATATGTAGCCCAAATCACATTTTCGCAACGTAAAATTAGATTAAAGCCATCCAAAAAGTAAGTTTATATGTAAAATAAACGACTTACCCTTTGTTTTGTTCCATTCTTGCGATCCGTCACGTTGTAGGCGTTGAGGGAGTTAGAAGTTGCTTTTTTTTTAATCTAATTATTAAATAAAATTAAAAAATTAAAAAATCAGGAACGGGAGTCGGATCGATTATTCTTCAGCAGCTGGCAGCCCGAGGAAATCCGCCGCCGACAGGCAGTAAAAAACGGCATTTTAATCCCGCCCACCCCCAAAGGCGCCAAAGTCGCGCACACAGCCAGTGGCAGAACTGCAGCGCCGCTGAAGGTAAAGTTTTGTAACACCGCTACATGTTGTGGAAAAAGCACAGATAAATTTCAGTAGCTCCAGTTTTTCATCAACCTCAAAAATCCTCTTCAGTGCCACAGGACTGACTGAACTTTGTAGCCTTCCACCACAGTGAAGAATGCTATGGTGGATGTTTGTGTTAAATTCTATTGTGTATTGTGTGTTCTTTTTTTAAGTGTATCGCTGCTGGCAAGGGACCTGAAGGATGACGTAAGAGCTGGCCAGCTTTTGCAGGAGACGTTCGGCAGCTGGATGAAGTGAGAGCCATCGTGTGCAAACATGACGCAGAATTTCATACCGCTCACCTTCTTCAGTCGGGGACAGATCATTTATAATATCCCACACAGTCTTTGGTCCTAAAACATTAATTGTAATCATCTCAGCTTTTGTTCTTCCCAAGCGCATAAACACCAGGCGTTACTGGAACTTTTTGTTTTGTCAGGAATTGGCAAAATATAGCGTACAACTGATGCACATAAGGAGATCCAGGTGAATCACTCATGCTTGGCAGCAACAGCACATGCAACACGCACACATGCAGGCTGTTGTATCAGATCTAGGATCTGTCTGTAAGCCTGCCCTCTGGTGATTACTGAGTAGTAGCAGTCAAATACGGGACAAGGTCGGTTCCGTATGGGACAAATCAATTTAGCCCAATATACGGGATGTCCCGGCTACTGCGGGACAGTTGGCAACCCTAGTGATATTGTAGTGGCCATTTGGCTTGTTCTGTGTGTCATTAATTATGGCATGTGTCTTTAAATTTTAGATTACCTATTATTATGCGGGTGGGATTTATGACGTATTTTAGGGCATGTTTGGAGCTAGGTTTCTTGCGCAGAAGCTTAGTTTTTAGTTTAGTTTTGGACTTGCATGAGGAAGGAATACCCTTTGACCATGCAGAGTATAAACAGGGACACAAGGAGTTTTCAAATCTTTAAAGCGATAGGCTGGAGTTTGATGAAGATTAAAGTGTACGAGTCGGAAGAAACATAGAAACATAGAAATTAAGTGCAGGAGTAGGCCATTCGGCCCTTCGAGCCTGCACCGCCATTCAATATGATCATGGCTGATCATCCAACTCAGTATCCCGTACCTGCCTTCTCTCCATACCCTCTGATCCCCTTGGCCACAAGGACCACATCTAACTCCCTCTTAAATATAGCCAATGAACTGGCCTCAACTACCCTCTGTGGCAGAGAGTTCCAGAGATTCACCACTCTCTGTGTGCAAAAAAGCTCTTCTCATCTCGGTTTTAAAGGATTTCCCCCTTATCCTTAAGCTGTGACCCCTTGTCCTGGACTTCCCTAACATCGGGAACATGCAGGTTGGATGTATACCTTTGTGGCGGCACCTGATAGCAACCCAAGGTCACGACGAACCATCGGCTCTAGAGGGCGGCCTCTTGGTGGGGGAGGCGCGAGTCACGGGGTCGGTATCTGAGTTGTTATTTAAGGCCGGGCAACGCCCGTGTCAGCTGAGGAGTAGGGAGCTGTATGCAGAAGAATAAACACGTCTAGAGCACACCACCCGTGTCCGACTCGTTTTTGGCTGGACTCCTGCCAGTCCCCGCCACAATTTGTGACCCCAGGCGCCCAGGGTGATCGATAGTCGGCGTGGACTCAGGGGGGCTAAAGGCCTGTTGCCACGCTGTGCCTCTAAACTAATCCAAATGAAAAAGGCACATTTCAGGTCGTGAAGAAGTGTCCCGACCCAAAACATTGTCCATCTATTCCCTCCCAGATTTCGCATGATCCATTAAGTTCTGCAGTATCTCATGAGTCCATTTCTATCTGAAACTTGCTCATTGATAATGTTAGTTCAGAGATCAATGGGTCCTGTGTAATATTTTGTCAATTCAGTTTCAATTATTTCCCTCCTGTGCACTTAAATTACTTCAGCTTTATTTTCCAAACAGAAATCATTTGCATTAATTGCATTATTTTCAAGTTGTCACTCCCCACCAACAAACCCCATCATCCTGAACTTTTAGCAGAATATTAGATAGCAAATTAAACTACACGGAGGAAAAGCAACTGAAGATTTAGTTTAGTTTAGCTTATGGTCACATGTACCGAGGTACAGTGAAAAGCTTTGGTTGTGTGCTATCCAGTCAAAGATTGTACATGAATGCAATCAAGCATCCGGAGTACTGCCCTTACACTATGGTGTTCAGCAGCCGAATATGCCTGCCCAGTCTGGGGACGTTCTTCACACGCCAAGAAGTTGGATCCGGTGCTAAATGCAGCATGCAGAATAATCTTTGGTTGCCTCAAACCCACACGAGTTGACGACCTGTACCTGCTGTGTGGTATTGCACCCCCTCCAAACAGAAGAGCAATATCCCCAAAAGTTGAACGCACCAAGCAGGAGGATTACCCTCGTCACCCACTCTTCCAACACGTCCAGGCATCAAAGAGGTTAAAATCCAGAAATAGCTTCCTACATGCAGTTCAGTCCCTGGGTGATAACCCCTGCACCTGTAGGATAGATGCTTGGGTGACACACCTACAATCAAAACCCCACACACTGACACTATACCCTGAGGAGTCCCTTCCATTGGAAGTGAAAGAGACATGGCCAGTCTGGTTGTGCCTCCACAGCCTCAGAACATGGGTCGGATGGTGCAAAGCCCTCATGCAGAAATGAGGGTACAACAACATGGACCAACTGGATGTGACTGCGGGGAGGCAACCCAAACTATGGAGCAATTACTTACCTGCCCCCTCCTCCCAGAGTCCTGCAAACCGGAAGATCTCAGGTGTTCAACCCATGTGCCAGAGCCTGCATTGTGCAGTGTAGCGACATGACAAGAAGAAGAAGAATCAAGCTGTCTACAGTGTAAAGATAAAGGGGACAACAATTAGTGCAAGATGAATCAAAGTTATGAAAAGTGATTTGGTAAAACCAGATGAAAATACCTCACTCCCATGATGTTACTGTGAACAGTACGTCTCAACACAATTGCCCAGACCTACTTATTTCAGAACCCTTTGAGGAGAAATGTTTCTGTGTAACTGATACAGCAGCAACTGTGTGTCTTGTGTGTGTACACGCTTTCAGCATGTGAAATTCAACACAAGCTTTATCACAAATGAAGGACAAGCATGCCAGCACAGAACTTGAACGTCCAATCAGCAACTTTATCAAGGCAATTTAGAGGGTTTCCTGGGACATGAAAGCATTTACACTGACCAACAATCTTAAATCAATAGAACATGAATAAGTGAGTGAAGCCTTAGAGAAATGCCTGTCAAGACCAGATGTTAAGTGGCAAGATCTTCCCAAGTGCCAGCAGCACCTGTTCTACTTTGCTTCAGTTGAAGGCTGTGAAACAGCTTCTGAAGAGGTTGAAGATGGACACAAATTGCTGGAGTAACTCAGCAGGACAGGCAGTATCTCTGAAGAGACGTAATGGGAGAAATTTCGGGTCAAGACAATTCTTCAGACTGAAAGTCAGGGGAGAGGGAGACACAAAGATATGGAAGGTTATAGGTGTGAAAACGAAACATCAAAGGGGACCTATTTCCAGGAGAATGTAGAATAGATCATTGTTAGCTGGGGGAAGGTGACAATGAAGCATACAAAGATAAAATGTAATCAGGAAGACAATCAGACTGGTCGGAGAAGTAGGATGGGAGAGGGATGGCGAGAGTGGGTAAGCAAGGGTTATTTGAAGTTAGAGAAGACAATATTCATACCGTTGGGTTGTAAGTTGCCCAAGAGATTCACAGCTTTGGGCAGCAAGAATGTGATGTGATTTCTATCCAAATGTGCAAGGGAATTTGAATTGCTGTTAATTAATGCATATTGTGCACAGCATATTTTGCAAAGAGGGTGCAGGTGCCTTGAGCCAATGATCAAACCCAAGGATGAAAAAAAGAAGCAGTTGGGGGAAGTAAGTATGGAAATAGAATCAGTAAAGTCTAAAGATCATTGGAGAAAAAGGACAAAGTAAAACAAGAATGTTGTAAATAATCCCACTGTTGTGAAATTGCCAAGTACTTGTTTAAGTAAATCCTTTTATTTGGACTGCAAATAACAGACTGCCCTCTGCAGCCTGTATGGGACAATGCACTCTGGCCTAAGTCTCTCAAATACTTACTGCATTTCTTTGCAGGCCTGTTTTGTCAACATCATGGGTGACCCTACAGGCACTTTGGTAAATGTTACTTTTTGTGCTTTTTCTCATTTTATTTGCATCACTCGTCAGAACGGGCGTATGGTCAGTCCTTGCGGCTGACACCTGAATAGTCAGTGATGAAAAACTATGGCTATCAAAGAATACCTGCAGTCTGGTCTTTGTGTCTGATGGTGTATTCTTTATTAAAATCACCCATTCTCACTGTAAACCTACATCGATACCATGTTTGCCCTCACTGCCATGCTGCTTCACCAAGGTCCATGGCTCCTTGCAGCATGACTTTCCTTTGGTTTCATTGGTACACAACACACACACGCTTCAGCAAAAGTGTTGATCTACCTTCTCCCATTGAAGTGCATTTTACTGCTGGACTCCCCTTTCAGCCTGAGCTTAACATTTCCCATCCAATGGACTGTTCCATCTAGAGTGGGGTTGATGCACCACTAGTGAACCGTGATCACTATACCTGCCCTTATTAATACATCTCCCGGTGTCTGATACACTCCTGCACTGGGCTGTATTTTCTCTCACTGTATCAGCTTGTTTTCTATAGCTGTCATAGAGTCATAGAGTCATAAAATGATACAATGTGGAAATGGATAAGCAATGGAAGGCATTTAAAGACGGCATGGATGAACTACAACAATTGTTCATCCCAGTTTTGCAAAATAATAAATCAGGGAAGGTAGTGCAAGGATAACAAGCAAAATCAGGGATAGTATCAAAACAAAAGATGAAGCATACAAATTAGCCAGAAAAAGCAGCCTACCAGAGGACTGGGAGAAATTCAGTCCAGCAGAGGAGGACAAAGGGCTTACTTTACGAAAGGGAAAATAGATTATGAAAGAAAACTGGCAGGGAACATAAGCACTGGTTCGAAGGGCCGAATGGCCTATTTCTGCACCTATTTTCTATATTTTCAAAGTTTCTAACATTGAATTTTGAATTGATTAGTAAATGGAAACATCCATGAATCTTAACAAATCTTGCTCACCTTTATTTGCAGCGGCACAACTGGTAGAGCTGCTGACTCACTGCTCCGGAGTACTTGGTTCAATCCTGGACTTGGGTGTTGTAGTGTGGAGTTTGCCTCCTCCCTGATGATATAGGTTTCGTCCAGGGGCTCTGGTTTCCTCTCATCTCCTAAATAGGTGATTTGGCCACCTCTTCTTCTTGCGTATGCCGTGCACAGCCTAAAGTTGTAGGTCAACTTGTTCTATTTGATCTATTTGTTGTGCGTGTCGGGTTGATTGCATTAGTCGAAACAGTGTGGACCACGTGAAAGGTGCAATCTCCCACCCCATAAAGCCACTGTAAACAACCTTAGAATGTAGGTGAGAGGTAGGACCTGGGAGGATACAAATGTGGGGAGATTACAATGGCATTCATGTAGGATTAGTATAAATGGGCACTGTTGTGAACTCGATGGGCTAACAGGCATGTTTCTATGCTATGTGAATCTGTGACTCCAGGAGTTTACATGCCATTGCCAGATTATTGGAAAACTGCCAATATTACTCTGCTATTCAAGAAGTGAGCTAAGCCGGAGAGTGGACACTGTAGGCTGACTTCAGTGGTAAGATTTTAGAGTCCATTATAAAGGATGAGGTTATAAACATTAACTTTTTTTTAATGTTTAACATGTTTTGGGTTTTTTTTGTTTTTTTTTAAATAATATTTTTTATTAGAAGCATAATCCAAACCTATACAGACTAATGCCCCTGTCCCACTTAGGAAACCTGGACGGAAACCTCTGTAGACTTTACGCCCCACGCAAGGTTTCCGTGCGGTTCCCGGAGGTTGCAGGTGGTTGTCTGAGGTTGCAGGTAGTGGAAGCAGGTACGGAGACTGACAAAAACCTCCGGGAACCACACCGAAACCTTGGGTTGGGCCACAAAGTCTCCAGAGGTTTCCGTTCAGGTTTCCTAAGTGGGACAGGGACATTAGTTTAACGATTACATATTATTAGTTTCTAGGGTCCCGGGGTCCCAGCTATCAAAATAGCTGGGGTCCTCATTTATCAATTATGTATTAACACTGCTTCTAATTGTTTATTAGGTAGTTGAGGCCAGTTCATTGGCTATATTTAAGAGGGAGTTAGATGTGGCCCTTGTGGCTAAGGGGATTAGAGGGTATGGAGAGAAGGCAAGTACGGGATACTGAGTTGGTTGATCAGCCATGATCATATTGAATGGCGTTGCAAGCTCGAAGGACCGAATGGCCTACTCCTGCATCTATTTTCTATGTTTCTATTTATAGATAGAAAGAGAAGAAAGGGAAAAAAATAAGAGAATTAAAATAAAATCTTCCGGTGGCGTCATGCTGGACTAGCAATCGCAACTTTTAGCTCCGCTGCTGTAAAATCGCGATTTTTCCCATTAAAATCGGGTCTGGAAGTCGGGACCAATTCAAAAACTCACCGGAACCCCGGGACGTCGCGCTGATGACGTCATCAGTAAGCACTGCGATTTAAAACGGAGGAAAAAGGACTTTCGGCTAGCTCAGAGCCCTCAATCTCAAAACTGCTGAAAACACAGAAAACTTAAGAACAGCCCTCTGAAGTGGATTCTGGAATGGCTACAAGATCCAAGACCGAGATGGCTACTAAGGAGAAAAATGAAATGGAGGAGATAAAGAACTCGGTAAGAGAACTGAGAAAGGATATTGAGGCTGGAAACTCAAAAATCATGGAAAATATTAATGTTAAATCAATGGAAAATATGTCAAACATTAATGCTGGTAATCAAAAAATTATTGACTGCATTGGCATTATACAAAAACGAATTGAGGATGTGCATGAAGTGCTAATGGGGAGAATTAAGAAAGGCGAAGAAGAAAACTGAGAAGAAGCCTGGGTTTCAGCAACTAAGTTACAGAGAAAGGTTGAACAAGTAAGGGCTTTATTCTTTGGAGCGCAGAAGGTTAAGGGGGATGATAGAGGTCTTTAAAATGATGAGAGGGATAGACAGAGTTGACGTGGATAAGCTTTTCCCACAGAGGAGGGAAGATTCAAACAAGGGGACATGACATGAGAATTAAGGGACAGAAGTTTAGGGGTAACATGAGGGGAAACTTCTTTACTCAGAGAGTGGTGGCTGTGTGGAATGAGCTTCCAGTGAAGGTGGTGGAGGCAGGTTTGTTTTTATCATTTAAAAATAAATTGGATAGTTATATGGACGGGAAAGGAATGGAGGGTTATGGTCTGAACGCAGGTATATGGGACTAGGGGAGGATACGTGTTCGGCACGGACTAAAAGGGTCGAGATGGCCTGTTTCCGTGCTGTAAATTGTTATATGGTTATATGGTTATATGGTTAAGTTTAAGGCTGTGCATGTAATTGTTTCTTCACACATAACCGAAATAAAAGACATGGAAACAGTTGTTGAACAAATGGCTGAAGATATGCAGGGAATGAAGCTAGAACTAGACAGCCTCAAGAGTCAACTGGCGAAAGTTTCAGATAAATGCCTTGATCTTGAAGCTCGCTCACGATGCCAAAATCTACGAATATTGGGGATAACAGAAGGGGCAGAGGGGAACAACGCTCTTGAGTTCACTGCCAACTTAATCAAACATGTACTCAATCTACCTGTGGAACTGGAAATTGAAGTGGCACATTGAATACCTAGTTTTAAGCCAAGATCACAAGCAGATCCAGCCCACCCACGACAGATCATAGTCAAACTTCGGGACATTTCAGCACTTGAAGAGCTGATGAAAAAATTCAAATATGGAGTGAAGATGACCTTTTGAAAATACACTATCAAACTCTTCCGGGATTATCCCTATGAGATCGTTCAAAAGAGAAGAAAGTTCAAACAGACAAGACAGATTCTCCATGGAGTTAAAGATGTTAGATGTGGCGTTTTTTATCCGGCCAGAATGCGCATTACTTTCAAGGGAAAAGAGAAAACTGTCACTAACTCGGACGCATCTTATAAATATGCCCAAGAGATTGTGGCAGAAACAGAAGATTAATCACGGCAGCGGGATGATATGGACAGTTTCTTGCCTTTTATTACCTCACAGAGAACACCTGAAGACAAAGGAAGAAACACCACTCTCTAAAAGTTTTAAATGGAAGAGCATTTCAACGTGCGATGGTCTAGACACCTTATCTCCTTTGGACGCTTTGGAATTCAACTCAAGGACATTCTTTGTTCAAAATGAAGGAAAGACTGATAAGCAACGCAGAGATGAACAGCAGAGCCGAATGAGGAAAACATCACAAGGACAAATGCCGGTTTAAGATCATAAAACAGCTTTACAAAATATAGAGAATTAATAATAATTAACAATACTAATATAGAAATATAAATGGAAACTAACCTGAACTATATAATTGGCAAAATGTAATAATCTGCTAATAAGACTGACTAGCTTGTATGTAGAGATGACAAATTTTAGAATTAAAATAGATAATACTGAAAGGTTAGTGTTATGTAGTTCGTGTGAAGAAGGGAGGAGACTCAGGCAACTGGCACAATTCCAGGAGCCTGTTTCTGGTTAACCCTTACAGCTAAAAGCTTACTATTATCAAAGATATAACTAATTATAAATAATTAGTAGATGAAAGTGTTAGATAAATAAATAAAGTGTTAGATAAATAAATTTCACAGTAGCTGAACACAGATCTGATAAGTCTGAATGAAATATATATATATATATATATATATATATATATATATATAGTGTAATTAGGTGAAATATAACTGACTTTGAAATGGCACCGGCTTCTTAGGGTTAGAGTAATAAAAGGAGCGGAGCTAATTGTACAACATCAACTTCGGAAGTCGAATAGATGTCGGACCCCACAGACGCGTGGAACACGCACTACAGTGTCAAATACTTCAGACACTGTAATCTTACTTGCTCAATTTGTTTTTTATCACAATATGTCACTACTATGTGTTTTTTTTTTCAAGGACAATCGCAAAAGGGATCTACCAAGGAAGTTAATAATATAAACGCCCCCCAAATATCCAGAGTCCTGAGGTATGGATGCACCGTAATAAATAAGGGTACTAAAATCAGAGAAAATGCAAGATGATAAACAAAAGAAAATGGGAGGAATCACACTGTGTAGCTGGAATATAAGGGGTATTAATGAACCAATTAAAAGGGGAAAAATACTAGCTCAGTTGAAATCATATAACACGGACATTTCTTTTCTACAAGAAACGCACCTTAAACATCAAGATCAGATGAGATGGAGGGCGAATTGGATAGGCCAAACATTTCACTCCTCACATACTTCGAAATCCAGAGGCACCGCAATTATTATTCGCAAAGGAATACCATTCAAATCAAAGAATATTATATCAGATAAGGAAGGGAGATACCTTATAGTTACAGGAGAGATTCATGATACGCCAATCACTTTGGTAAACATATATGCGCCCAATTTTGATAATCCTCAATTTTTTAATAAAATCCTGAATACAATTGCAGAATTTAACTACCAAAACGTTATAATTGGAGGAGACTTCAACTGTGCTTTAGATCCGTACTTGGATAAATCTATGATGCAAAAACAAAGAGGAAATAAGAAATCTAAAACTAGTGAACTCTTAAATACATATATAAAAAATACAAATATAGCAGACTTTGGAGGATCGCGAATTCGACTGGAAGGGAATACTCGTTTTATTCATTGGTACATAAAACATATAGACTACTTCCTAGTGGATACAAAACTAATCCCTTATACTATGAACCCTAAATATCACACCAATACGATTTCAGATCACTCCCCGCTAACTTTCGTTTTAAAATTGGAAGGAATCTCTACGAACAAATCGTTCTGGAGGTTTAACTCGCAAATTCTGAAAGACCCACAAGGGAGTATATATCTAAAAAAAAAGATGGACCTATTTTTTGAGATAAATGATACACCAGATATATCGCCCACTTTATTATGGGAATCCTTCAAAGCATTTATTAGAGGAGTCATTATCTTGTATCAAGCTTTTCAAAACAAAAAGAATAAGAATGAACAAAGACAATTAGAAGAACAAATCAGACAACTAGATATAGATAATGCTAAAGATCCAACTATGGATAAATATAATAAAATTTTAATACTGAAATTTAAGTTAAATAAATTATTATCAGAAAAGATTATAAGATTATTCCAAATTACAAAACAAGAACATTTTGAATTTGGGGATAAACCCCATAAACTTTTGGCATGCCAACTGAAAAACACGGGAAAAAGATCATGCAATTTTAAAGATCAAATCAGATAGAGGGGAATTATTAACACTACCCAATGATATCAATAAAAGATTTGCTCAATATTATAAGAATTTATACACATCAAAAACGCTAATAGACAATAATAAAGTTTCAGAATTTTTGGACGATTGTAACCTTCCTAAACTAGAATTGAAGGAACAAGAGGAACTGGGAGCACAAATTACATCTAAGGAAATAGAAGACACAATAAACACACTTAAGAATGGAAAAACACCAGGACCAGACGGATTCAGTAATTAATTTTATAGATGTGTTTACGACATAGTTACACCACGTCTACAGAAAATGTATACATACGCTTTTAAAGAACAAATCTTACCTGAAACACTAGCAGAATCAACGATCACATTAATACTTAAAAAAGATAAAGATATAGAAGAACCAGGCTGATATAGAGCTATTGCTTTGTTAAATACGGATCAAAAAATATTAGCGAAAACATTAGCTAGAAGACTAAGTCAATATGTCAGTAAATTAATAAATAAGGATCAAACGGGATTTATACCTAAGAGACACTCATTTAATAACCTGAGACGTCTGTTTAACATAATGCACTCTCACAAACCTCAAGAACAAGAGTTATCTATCATTTCATTGGACGCAGAAAAAGCGTTTGATCAAGTAGAATGGGATTATATGATTAAAGTATTGCAAAAATTTCAAATGGGAGAGAGCTTCATCGCATGGATAAAATTATTATATAACAAACCCATGGCTAGAATATTAACTAATAATATACTATCTATGAAATTCCAATTAACAAGCGGTAATAGACAAGGATGTTCATTATCACCGCTGTTATTTGCTCTGGTAATTGAATCTTTAGCTGAAAAAATTAGAACACACCTGGATATTTACGGTTATAATACAAAATATTCAAATAACAAAATATCCTTATACACAGACGATGTACTACTGTATATCACAAAACCCCAAATCAGTTTACCAAACATATTAAATCTAATTGAGGACTGGATCTTTCTCAGGATACAGAATAAACTGGAACAAAAGTGAAATTATGTCGATAAAACCGAAAGCCTCAACACATCTCTTGAAATTCCCCTTTAAAATAGCCACAGAAAAATTTAAATATTTAGGAATTGAAATCACTAGAAATTATCAAGCTATGTTTAATGCCAATTATAGCCCCTTACTTAAGAAACTAAATAATCTAATCAAATTCTGGAAAACGCTCCCAATGTCTTTAATAGGTCGAATAAATGCTATGAAAATGATCTTTTTACCACAAATCCTATATTTATTTCAATCAATTCCAATATATCTTCCAAAAAAGTTTTTCAAAAAATTAGACTCAGACATTACAAATTTTATATGGGATTACAAATCCCACAGAATACAAAGAGCACACCTTAGTAAACCAAAAGAGATGGGTTGTCTAGCGCTCCCTAACTTTATGTACTATAATTGGGCAGTAAATATTAAAAATATGATTCACCTGCTGTACAACTCTGCCCAGCAGGTGGACTGGATTGTAATGGAGAGAGAGAACTGCTCTCCGTGTAATACAGGAGCGACTCGCCTCTCACCAATGAATCTGAATAACAAAAATTATAATAAAAATCCAATGATACATAGCACAATTAGAACTTGGAAACAAATAAAACACAATCTAAAATTAAGCAATCTATCTCTTTTAATGCCAATAGTCAATAACCCATCGTTTAAACCCTCAATTATAGATAAATCATTTACACAATGGGAAAGAATGGGAATCAAAACGCTTGGAGACTTGTATGAATTAGGAAAATTATTATAATTTCAACAATTATAACTGAAATATAATTTGAAAAATAATCAATATTTTAAATATCTTCAAATCCGTGACTATCTGAAAAAATACACAAAAGACTATCATAACATGCCTCCAGACTAATTTGATGAAGTCATGAAGACAAAGGCTGAATCAGCAAATCTAATATCATACTTATACAACATTATTTTAAATAGATATAGATATAGATATGCCATTTATTGTCACTATACATGTACAGTGAAAACGAAAGCTGCTCGTACTCAGTGCATACATACAATTTAGCACAAAAAAACAAGAAACAGAAAAAACAAAAAACAGAAGGGAGAGGGGGGGGGGAATGGGGGCGGGAATAGGTGCACAATTTCTGCGGCGCTACATACATATATACATATATACAGTATATATGTATGTAGCGCCGCAGAAATTGTGCACCTATTTTAGATAGAAATATAGAAATACCTACAACCGATGGTATTAGAAGAGACTGGGAACAAGAACTAGCTATAAAAATTTCAAAAGAGAGCTGGGATAAACACTTACTATATGTGCATAAATGCTCGATCAACGTACGACATACTCTAATTCAATATAAAACATTACATAGACTATATTATTCAAAAACTAAAATAAATAAACTTTTCCCCAATGTCTCACCCATTGTGATAAATGTCAATCACAAGAAGCTAACATAGCGCACTCTTTTTTTTTCTGTATAAAAATTCAAAAATTCTGGAACAAAATATTTGAAATTTTCACAAAATTATTTTTGAAATAAAACTTGTACCAAGAGCAGAATGGATCATTTTTGGAATATCAGAAGGTAACCACGAATTAAATGTGTTTCAAAAAAACTTACTTAATTACGGGCTAATAATGGGAAAAAAGCTTATACTCAAATTTTGGAAAAATGCTCCAATACCAACAATAAAAATGTGGATTTCAAACATGTTCGAAACAATACACTTGGAAGAGATGAGACTCCTCCTAGCAGGCAAAGCAGACCGCTTCCAAAAGACGTGGTCTGCATTTACGGAACTATTACAAGCATAAGGTGCAACAGTAATTTAAAATATAAATGGTACCAGGATCTGGTAACGGGGGGTATAAAATAAATTTTTAAAAAACACGGTTGGTATATCCTTTTTTGCGGAGTTTTGTGTTACAATAGAGCAATGCAGTATAATGTGGATAAATGTGAGGTTATCCATTTTGGTGGCAAAAACGGGAAAGCAGACTATTATCTAAATGGTGGCCGATTGGGAAAGGGGGAGATGCAGCGAGACCTGGGTGTCATGGTACATCAGTCATTGAAGGTAGGCATGCAGGTGCAGCAGGCAGTAAAGAAAGCAAATGGTATGTTGGCTTTCATAGCAAAAGGATTTGAGTATAGGAGCAGGGAGGTTCTACTGCAGTTGTACAGGGTCTTAGTGAGACCACACCTGAAGTATTGCGTACAGTTTTGGTCTCCAAATCTGAAGAAGGACATTATTGCCATAGAGGGAGTGCAGAGATGGTTCACCAGACTGATTCCTGGGATGTCAGGACTGTCTTATGAAGAAAGACTGGATAGACTTGGTTTATACTCTCTAGAATTTAGGAGATTGAGAGGGGATCTTATAGAAACTTACAAAATTCTTAAGGGGTTGGATAGGCTAGATGCAGGAAGATTGTTCCCGATGTTGGGGAAGTCCAGGACAAGGGGTCACAGCTTAAGGATCGGGGGAAATCCTTTAAAACCGAGATGAGAAGAACTTTTTTTCACACAGAGAGTGGTGAATCTCTGGAACTCTCTGCCACAGATGGTAGTTGAGGCCAGTTCATTGGCTATATTTAAGAGGGAGTTAGATGTGGCTCTTGTGGCTAAGGGGATCAGGGGGTATGGAGAGAAGGCAGGTACGGGATACTGAGTTGGATGATCAGCCATGATCATATTGAATGGCGGTGCAGGCTCGAAGGGCCGAATGGCCTACTCCTGCACCTAATTTCTATGTTTCTATGATTGTTTTTCCTTTTTTTTCTTTTCTTTCTAAGGTCTTATTTCCTTTCTTTACTTCCTTCTCTAACTTCTTCTCTAAGGGGCTTTCTTCTCCCAACACTTTCCTGCACCTTCACGATTCTTGCTCACTTTCCTTACTTCTTTTATTTCTACCTTTTTTAAAGCTCAAAAAATGAAGTGGTACAACAAAATGTAATAAGATATATGTGGTGTATTACTGTAATTTACTGTACTAATAAAAATTTTAAAATAAATTAAAAAGAAACATATAAAGTGAGTCATCATTATGGAAAATGATGTTGACAGCAACTTCAACATTGCTGTGCAGAAAATTAGAGATGAAGTAGCATGCAACAAAATATGGATCTCAATAGATGAGCCAACCGATGCTGTGGGGAGATATGTTGTCAATGTGGTACACTGGAGGCAGCTCAATCATCAAAAGAGTATTTGTTGACATCAGAAGTATTGGAGAAGTCGAACAGCTCAGTTGTTTACATCTCACTCGCTGTACTTTGGCCAGAAGGTATAAAACACAAGAATGTTCTTCTGTTTGTGACTGATGCAGCTCCGTACGTGAAAAAAGCTGTTCGTGCTCTTAAAGATTTATTTCCCAAAATGTTGCATTTGTCATGCTTATTAGCTCAAGGACTTCATAGAATTGCCAAGCACATACGCAGCTTGTTTCCAAATGTCGATCGCCTAGTTTCCAATGTCAAGAAAATCTTCCTCAAAGCATCGTCACGTGTGCAGTTGTTCAAGGAAATGGCACCCAAGATTCTGCTACCTCCTCAGCCCGTTATGACTAGGTGGGTACATGGCTCTCTGCTGTGCTGCAAATTTTGAAAAAGTACCTCAACCACTATCTTGTGTTTATTGATTCCAATTTTGCAAAGTTCCCACAAGCTATCACTTCCCTTGAGAAACCTGGTGAGACATTAATGAATAACTTGCAGGTTTACAGCAAAGTACAGGCCCGTATGAAGCTTTTCAAAAAGTGGGGTGGCATGACAGGATTACAAAAATTATATGTGAAAATTCATGTTGAAAAACATGTTGAAAATTTAGCGGCAAACCGGAAAGACGCTACGACTCTTGGGTGACTAGGAGACTCACAACCATACAGACGACACTCGCACCATGACATCTGTTTTACATAGAAAATAGGAGCAGGAGGAGGCCATTTGGCCCTTCGAGCCAGCACCGCCATACATTGTGATCATGGCTGATTGTCCCAAATCAATAACATATGCCTGCCTTCTCCCCATATCCCTTGATTCCACTAACCCCTAGAGCTCTATCTAACTACAGTGATTTGGCCTCCACTGCCCTCACCGCAGTCTTAAATGGCCTTCCCTTTATTCTAAGACTGTGGCCCCTGGTTCTGGACTTGCCCAACATTGAGAACATTTTTCCTGCATCCAGCTTATCCAGTCCTTTTATCTATATTACCAAAAGTCTGATCTTGACCACTTCCTGTTGTTCTGTATATTGATTTTAGAAAAAACGCTGCCAGTTAAGGCTGTGATTTTTGGCCATTTTACTCAGTCCCCCTCCGCTGCGCAGGACGAGAGGAATTTTCCCATCGATGAAAAATAAAAGAGTTATTAGTGTTTAAAAAAATGTTGAGATTCCCTCTCCTGAAGGCCACGCCCCTACCGGAGGGACTATAAAATCTGGAAGTGTTGAGTGCCTCAGTCAGTCTCTTCAAGATGGGGGGGGGGGGGGGGGGGGGGGGGGGGGGGGGGGGGGGAGGGTCAGGGTCACGTCTCTCAGTCTGAGCTGTGAATAACACTGAACACTACTAAACTGTGAGTGGTTTTACTGACATGTCAGTGCCCTTAATGTGGTTTGAAAATATAGTTTGGAAATGCTAAAGCTGTGTTGCCTTTGGTTTGGAAATGCTAAAGCTGTGTTGTCTTTGGTTTGGAAATGGTAAAGCTGTGTTGCCTTTGGTTTGGAAATGCTGAAGCTGTGTTGACTAATTAAAGTTGCATTGCCTAATTAAAGTTGTCTTGCCTAATTAAAGTTGCCTTGCCAAATTAAAGTTGCCTTGCCTTCTATATAATTAAAAATCTAATCTTGACCACTTCCTGCTTGCGCTTTATATTGATTTTAGAAAAAAACGCTGCCACGTACGGCTGTGATTTTTGGCCATCTTACTCAGAGTCCCCATCCGTACAAGAGGATTTTTCCCATCAATGAAAAATAAAAAAGTTATTTAGTGGTTAAATAATGTTGAGATTCTCTCTCCTGTCAATCACGCCATGAAGGCCACGCCCCTACTGGTGGAGGGGGGGGGGGTAGGGACTATAAAACCCAGAAGTATGGGTTTTATAGTCTTTCACCCTGCTTGAAATGGTATGAAATTGCACTTGAATTTGGTGGCCTTGCACCCTGCTTAAAGTGGTAAGAAACGACACTTGAATTAAGTGGCCTTGCACCCCTATTTGAAATGGAATTTCAAGGAATAGCTGTAAGTCAACTGCCAGCCCACCAGCCATGAGTGAGTGAGCTGCCAGCACAACAGGCTTGAGTGACTGAGCTGCCAGCCCAAGAATCCACTCGGCCCACAATGTCCATACTAGTCCTCTGGAAACCAGTCCCTCAGCCCACAACACCCATACTAGTGCTCCAGAACATCCATCACGGTGAATCTCCTCCTCACTGTGATGGAAGGCAAAGTCTTGTCTCTCCCCTGCTCTCCATTCCTCTCCCGAAGTCAAAGTTGTCACAGTCTGCTCTCTCCTCATTCTCATCCACTTCACCTCCCAGTACTTTTCCACCGGTCCCTCCTTCTCCTCACCTGCCTGCCACTCCCATCTCATCAGCCTAACTCTCCTCACCTGTTGCACTCAGTTGCCTCTGATCACCTATTATCCCGGTATATAGACTCTCCTCACCGTTCACACAGTGCCAGATTGTTCTCAGCATTCATGCAAGACTCTCCAGCAATTTCCCGACTGCCTACACAGATTCGAACCTGCCTGCCCCTGACCATTCCGTCCTGTCGTCTTCCCGGATAGCACCTCAGCCTTCTGTCCCCGACCTCCTGGTTTCTGTCTGCCTCTCTCCTGGGCTGTTTGGTGTATCCCTGCAACGGCTCCTCGACTACCTGCCTGGCTTCGACTCTCCTTTCGTCTGTCCCTCGCTGGTTTGTTTGCATCGTGTGTTGGATCTCCTGGTTACCGGACCTTCCGCTACCCCGACTACGTCTCCTGCCTGCCCCTCTTCGGAACCCTCGCTCAATCCTGAGCCTCTGTGTGAGTACGATGTACCCATTCCTGTGTTACTACTCTGTGTTACCGTATCGTAATAAGGTTCATTACCAATTATACCTGCCTGATTCTGTGCTGCTATTGGGTCCTAGCTATACCCGTTACAGTACAATCTGGACAACAATGGAGTCAGCGCACACAACGTCTCCGTCAAACCGCTTCGAGAGGATTGAGCACACACTCCTGCAGCATGAAGCTATGCTCACTGCCTCCAACTCCGAGGTTTGACAGGCTGTGTCAAGCCATGAGCAGGCATTGGTTGCACTAGCCACCCAGGTCCAACAGCTGACGACCACCCTCGCCCAGGCTACACCCCAGGCTTTGCCTCCGGCTCCGACAGCACCAGCTCCTGGTCCGCCAGGACCATCACCTGAGCCTCGGGTGGGAACTCCGGAGCGCTACGCTGGAGACCCGGAGGGCTGCAACCCATTCATCACGAACTGTTGCATTCTCTTCGCCCTACAGCCCTACACCTTCGCCCAGGAAGTGGCGAGAGTGGCATTTACCATTAATCACCTGACTGGCAGAGCTCGGCTGTGGGGAACGGCTAAATGGGAGCGACGCACGCCGGCTTGCTCCTCTATCCAGGCCTTCGCCGCGGCGCTTCATAAAGGTATTCGGTGAGGTTTCGATGGGTCCGGATGCTGCGGGAGGTCTGCTGGGGTTGAGCCAGGGGAACCAGAGCGTCGCTGACTTCGCCATCAACTTTCGCACCAGGGCCCGTCAGTGATTGGAACGCCCCGGCCCAGTGTGACGCTTTCTTGCTGGGCTTGAAAGATGATATCGACTTCCGGTGGCGCTATGGAGACTTGAGTCCAGCGCCAACCAGCTCCGTACCGAGGAAGCAAAAAACGGGAGAAAATCGGGACTTACCTGCAGCGATCGAAATCTGAAACGGCAGCCTGCGTGACGTCATCAGGCGCGCGACTTTAAGGTATGTCGCTACAACACACCCCCCCCCCCGTGGAGCACAAAAAAAATCGGGTAAAGGAAGACCCCAGATGGAAGAGGAAGGCCCTACAGAAGCCTCGGCCTCAGTTACAGCGATGGCCCAGGAAGATCTCCCAAAGAAAACGAAAGGGAAAAAATCGGAAATGGAGGATCTTAAATCCTTTCTTGCTGCCGAAATGAAGACTTTTGCAGAGAATTTTAAAAAGGCACTTGACACCTTTAAGGCAGATTTTAAAGCAGAAATACACGCTACAGTTCAACAAATGCTGGAAAACTGGAAGAGGACGAGGGAGGAAGAGGTCAAAGACCAGATGGAAGTGCTGGAAGCCAGGCTCGTTTCGGTGGAAACGAAGGTTGAAACGGAGGTGGACCCCATTCGTCACGAACTTGATCAACACAGAATAGCGATAACCGAACTTGAGAAATGGGCGACGACAAGTGCGGAAACCGTAAGTCGGCTCCTTACTGAAAACCAACGCCTCTCCAATATGGTGAGCAAATTAAATGATAAATGTACTGATTTGGAGGGGCGTCAAAGACGTAAGAACCTAAGAATTGTAGGGGTGAAAGAAGGAAGTGAGAGGGAAATGGGCACTCGGGATTTTGTGGCAGACCTACTACAAAAAGTCTTAAAATTGGATCACAAACCTTTACTCGGTCGAGCCCATAGAGCGCAGCGACGTCGTACACAAGATGATGCCCATCCAAGACAAATTATCGTAAAAGTCCAACAGGATCAAGAATTTGATGATATAATGAAGAAAATTGTTCGGAGCGGTCAACTTCTCTTTGAAGGTGTGAGATTTAGCATTTACCGAGATTACCCAGCAGAGGTCTTCAAGAAAAGAATGCTGTTCACTGAGACAAAAAGAATATTGAAGAATGTACCGGATTTGAGATACAGCTTGCTTTATCCCGCAAGGCTAAGAGTCACCTACGAGTCCAAGGAGCTTTTTTTCACAGACCACGAAAAAGCACTGGAATGTGCAAAAGAAGTCGGTAATATGCCCACAGACTGAAGAATCTACATTACTCCTTAGGAGTCAAGGACTAACATGACCGTCAGATCTAAAAGGACCTTTAAAATTCTTTCAAGAGCTTTAAAGACACTTGGAAACCGAAAGTGATGGAGGACATTGGATAAAACTGTGATCTTTTGGGGGTTTTTTTCTCTTTTTTGTTTTGGCTTTTTGGTTTACTAATCATTAGTATCATATGTATATTCATATCTAACTATATAGGTAACAACTAATACTTATTAAATATCCATATTTCCACTAAAATTATTAATATTAACATTTCTTATAAAAAGTTAATACTGTATATGATTGATAACAATGATCAATAATTAATAGTCTTTGATAAATGAAGAAATGAATTACATACTTATATTATATAGAAAGATATGTAAGAGGTAAATTAACCTATATCATAATTAAGTTTGACGGGTTTTCTTTTTTTTTTGCTTTATTTTTCAATTTAAAATCATTTTGCTGTTCTTGAACCTTTCTGCAGGGTTACGTGTTGATATATGTATGCATGTGGGGTATGTATATATATATATATATATATGTATATGTATGTATGTATGTGCATATATATTGTGTGGGTATATGTATGACTAGGTAAATAAGTTTGATACTCCCAAAGAAGTTGATTGAATGTTAGAAATAATTTTTTTTTTTTTTTTCCCCTTCCTCGGGCACGGAGCTGGGAATTTTTTCGTTTTACAAAGGCTACGGAAGTCTTTAGAATTCTAGCCACGTTAGTGTGGCTATCACTAACTACACTAATTGTAGATGTAGTTCTTTTTTCTTCACCCTACACTAACCAACCCTATCACTTTTCTTACTTTAAATATTTCTATAACTTAATGTTTGAATGGAAAAATAAGACTAATACAAGGAGATGTGATCGGAAGAACGATGTATTCGATTTTAAATTCATCTATTTGAGGCTCGGGAGCAGGGTCAGGTTCTATGTGTTGTACCTTCTGCCCGGTTATAGACCACCTCAGAAGCAATATGCAAGATGCTAACATGACAAGAAGGGGTCAGGGAATAACATTTTGTAGTTGGAATGTCAAGGGAATCAATGAACCAATTAAGAGAAGTAAAGTTTTGGCACACCTAAATTTAATCAAAACAGATATAATATTTCTTCAAGAAACACACCTTAAAAAGGAATCTCAACATAGACTTAAAGCTAAGTGGATCGCTGAATCATATCATTCCTCTTTTTCCCACAAGTCCAGAGGAGTTGCAATAGTAATTCGTAAAGGAATACCTTTTACGATCTCTTCAACAATAGTGGATATTGATGGTAGATATATTATATTAGTTGGAGAGTTAAATGGAGAAAAAGTGATCCTTCTTAATGTTTATGGGCCTAACTTCGATAACCCCACTTTTTTTAACAAAACATTTAATAAAATTCCTGAATTTACACAATACAAATTAATAATTGGAGGAGACTTCAATTGTACATTAGACCCATACTTAGATAGATCATCAAGGCAAAAAAAAGCAACATCCCAATCAAGTGTATTTTTAAATTCATTTATTAATACCACTAATATTAAGGATGTCTGGAGAATAGAAAACCCAACCGGACGGGAATATTCATTTTACTCACCAGTACACAAAACATACTCAAGAATAGATTACTTTTTAGTTGACTCTACGTTTATCCCATTTACTTATAATTCAAAATACCATAACATCATAATCTCAGATCACGCACCGGTAACATTCATGATTAAATTAAATGGAATGTCCGAGAAACAAACATATTGGAGACTTAACCCACAAATCTTGAACGAAAGATCATGCCAGGAATATATTATTAAACAAATTCAAATATTTTTTGAGGTAAATGACAACCCTGACACACCTACTTCTCTTATGTGGGAAACGTTCAAAGCGTATGTTCGAGGTACATTAATTTCTGCCCAAGCATTTTATAATAAAGAAAACAGGATTAAACAACAAGCACTGGAAAGTGAAATCAAGCAACTAGATATAGAAAATGCGAGAATACCATCTACGTTAAAACATAATAAAATTGCTGTATTGAAATATAAATTAAACAAAATGTATTCAGAACAAGTAATAAAACTTTATCAAAAAACCAAACAATTACATTTTGAATTTGGAGACAAACCACAAAAATTATTAGCACGCCAGCTACGAAAAATGGAAGGGGAAAAAATAATTCATAAAATTAGAACAGAGACAGGAGAATTATTAAAAATGCCCAAGGATATAAATGATAGATTTCTCCAATACTATCATAACCTTTATTCAACTAAAACTGTAGCACAATCAGAAGGAATAGCAGATTTTTTAATAAAATGTAATTTAAAAGGTTTAGATTCAAACGATAGAGAATTATTAGAAAGGGAAATTACGATAAAGGATATTGAGGAGTCTATTGGCTCTCTAAAAAATGGTAAAGCAGTAGGGCCAGATGGTTTAGGTTCCGAATTTTACAAAAAATTTTATGATTTGCTTTGCCCACGCTTACAAAGACTGTATGAGTATATCTATACTCAACAGAAACTTCCAGACACTTTAAATGAATCTATAATAACTCTTATTCCTAAAGCTGATAAAGATCCGGAAGATCCGGGATCATACAGAGCAATTGCACTTCTGAATACAGACCAGAAAATATTAACTAAAATACTAGCACGTAGATTAAGTACAGTGATGAATAAATTAATACACCCTGACCAAACAGGCTTTATTCAGAAACGGTATTCATATTATAATCTAAGAAGATTATTTAATATTATATATTCCAAGAGAATTATTAATGAAGATTTAGCAATAATCTCACTTGACGCTGAAAAAGCATTTGATCAGGTCGAATGGCCTTATCTATTTTCGGTGATGGAAAAGATGCAGCTAGGGGAGAAATTTTGCACATGGATAAAACTGTTATATACAAATCCCACGGCTAGAATACTTACTAACCAAAGGCTGTCATCTAAATTTAGTCTATCTAGAGGTTGTAGACAAGGATGCCCGTTATCTCCATTACTATTTGCACTTGCTATTGAGCCACTGGCAGAAAGAATTAGGGGGCATCCGGAAATACACGGGTATAACACTAAGGACACAGTGAATAAAATTTCTCTATACGCAGATGACGTATTAATTTACATTACAAAACCAGAAATTAGTATCCCAAACTTATTAAAGCTAATAAACCAATTCGGTGCACTTTCAGGATACAGAATAAATTGGAATAAAAGTGAAATTATGCCAATAAGGGAACATAACAAACAGATAATACAACAATTTCCATTTAAAGTAGTAAATGAAAAATTTAAATATCTAGGTATTTATGTAACTAAGATATATACATCATTATTTAAAGCAAATTTCCCCCCATTATTGAATAAATTACATAAGAATATCCAATACTGGAAAACACTACCTATTTCAATGGTTGGCAAAATTAATGCCATAAAAATGATTTTTTTACCGCAAATATTATACCTTTTTCAGACGATTCCGATATACCTGGCAAAAAACTTCTTTAAAAAATTGGACTCTATTGTTAATGATTTTATCTGGGATTATAAGAATCATAGGATAAACAAAAGACACCTGTGTAAATCAAAAAGTAATGGAGGCTTGGTTTTACCTAACTTTTTGTTTTATTTCTGGGCAGTTAATATTAAAAATATGAATTTCTGGTTGGAAGAAATAGACCAGCAACCAGACTGGTTAAAAATGGAAAAGGAAGATTGTATACCTTTTGATATTGGTTCGATATTATTTGCTACGTCTAAATTAAACAAAAAAATTTACAGGGAAAACCCTATAATATTTAGTGCTATAAGAATTTGGAAACAATTAAAAAAGACATTAAAATTAGATAACTTATCACTTTTTCTTCCAATTGTGAATAATCCGTTGTTTAAGCCTTCATGTTTAGACGGGGGTTTTACACAATGGAAGAATTATGGAATTAAAAATATGGGACAACTTTACAAGGAAGGCACCTTTCTGACATTTCAGGAGTTGCAACAGACTTATGGACTTCGAGGAAATGATTATTTCAGATATCTTCAACTTAGAGATTATGTAAAATCGAATTCTCAAAATTTTCGAATTAGAAACTCAGAAATTCTTGATGAATGTTGGAACAAACATCCTAATACAGAAAAATTAATATCTTATATATATAATATCTTATTAGACAGTGACATTCCTTCGACGGACTTACACAGACAATCATGGGAAAAATAATTAAATCAAGTAATAACGAAAGACACTTGGGAAGAAAGTTTACAACACATACATCAGTGTTCACTAAACGCCAGACATTCTCTAATACAATTTAAAGTAATACATAGGTTACATTACTCAAAAACAAAATTACATAAAATTTTTCAACATATCTCACCTATATGTGATAAATGTCAACATTTAGAAGCTACGTTATCGCATATGTTTGCAAACTGTACAAAAATTAAAAAATTCTGGGTAAATATTTTTAGTATAATATCCAAAGTAACCAACACACAATTGGAACCAAATCCAAAATTAATAATACTCGGAATATTAGAATTAAATCAAACATTTAGAATAACACAAATAAACTTTATTGATTATAGTTTAATAACAGGAAAAAAATTAATCCTAAAATTTTGGAAAGGCCCTACGGCCCCCACAATCAAAATGTGGATTATAGAAATGACGGAGACCTTAAACGTGGAAAGAATTAGATTTTCCCTGTTGGACAAACAGGAATTATTCGTTGGAACATGGTCTCCTTTTATTGATTACAGTTTTTAAAAAGGGGCCAGAATAGTTCAGTATTGGAGACAGGAACCTGACTAGCATTTTAAAAATGCTACAGTAATGATGTAATAGATTATGTCTGAACTTTCCTCTGCCCGACGCCCCTCTTTGTCATGCCCGTCTGCTGTTGTCTGATGGTTCTCACACCGTTCGCCACCTTCATAGACTCGGGTTGTGACATTAATCTTATGGACATGGAACTAGCCCGTCAGCTAGGCATCAGTTGTGTTCCCCTGCCTAAACCTGTTCCCGCCAACGCCCTCGACGGCCATCTCCTGGGGACTGTTTCCCACCAGACGGTCCCA